>NC_089507.1:138883017-138884311 GCF_036850995.1 Saccopteryx leptura | reverse complement strand
GCCCTCGTCAAGCTAGCGACCTTGGAATCTCAAACCTGGGTTCCCTGCATTCCAGTCAAATGCTCTAACCACTGTGCATTGCCTGCTCAGGCTGTGGACAGTGTTTTTTTTACTTTCTCTGGATTTTATTTAGTATCCTGGTTCTTAATATAGGTAGAAAGACTGTGTATTTTAAGGTTTTCTTGCCATAAAATATATTCATCACTACATTTTTCAATAGGTTTTTTTCTTGTAGTTTTTATTTCAAATAATAGTAAGGTATTTTGCAATTTGAATTGTGATTTTGAGTGGGGGGAATTATTTAGGAATAATTTCCTTACCGTCAGAAAATGTAATTATTGGTTAATTTCTATGACTGCTTACTATATTAAGTGTAATGACAAGAAAAAACATGTTTTATATCATTTCTAAGGTTAGAGATAGTGGAAACTTTTCTAAAAGAACATACAGGATTATCTGTGGTAAATGTTTTCCAAGTGTGATTCCCTGCCTCAACCCTGTGTGCACCTTTGGAATAACAGCTCAGATGAGTTCACCTGGAAAAATACATCAGTTGGGTGTTGTGCATTATCTATCAATGTTAAATCTAAGGTTATCTAACAGAAAATTTTATAACTTGTACATATAAGGAAATTCTTGTTACTGCTTGTTAGTTCTTTCAACATTAATGTAGTGAAAGCAAGAGATATACTTGGTATCATTTCAATCTTCTGAAGTTGGCTGGAACTTGCTCCATAGCACATACAGTAATGGTCTCTGTTACATGTGCTTCTCTGCTAACACCTCGTGTGCATCTTGAGAATCACTCCTCATTACTGGTGCAAAGGAATATTTTGGTAGACAGCATTGTCTATAAACTTTGATTCTAATTTGCAGTTTCTGTAAAGATTTTATGTATCCTTAGTGGTTTGTTTTCTCAAAATCTCTCAGTTCATCTTGTTTTTTTTTTTTCTTTTCTTTCCAGCCATGCTTTCATAAAGCCTTTGAAAGTGCCTATCATATACCAGGCACTGTGCTAGGAACTCATGTACGTGCACTCAATGACTTCCATTTCTACGCTTTTAACTTCTGTCTTTTTAACTTCTTTTTTTTCTGTATTTTTCTGAAGCTGGAATTGAGAGAGACATTCAAACCAACTCTTGTATGCGCCCGACCGTGATTCCACTCAGCACGCCCACTAGGGGGGCGAAGCACTGCCAACCAGGAGCGGATGCTCTGCACCCCCGTGTAGTAGCCCAGTTGCGACCAAGGCCAATGAAGTGCCCATGTTATCTTTGCTCCAATGGTGCCTAGT